>NC_088775.1:37008876-37052790 GCF_954871325.1 Gordionus sp. m RMFG-2023 | reverse complement strand
AATTTATAGATGTGGGTATTTATAATGTAGATATAGATGAAGGTATTTGTAATGTAAATAAAGATGGAGTTTCCTTTAAAGTTAGGGATAGAATAGGAATGCTATTATTATTTGAAGGAAAGGATATTGGAATATTTGGTGAAATTGTCCTATCATGTAAAGGTAAAGAAGAAGCTGGAGTCTCTGAGCATGTTTTAAATATGCTATTTTTGTGGTTTGAGCATTAGAAAAATCAGATATTATATTAGAACATGAACCAAAATTTATAATGGGTGAAGATACTTATAATAAAAATAAAGATGGATGATTTTTTTAGATGTGATTATAAAGATGTTATGGTATGAACTAGAATACCAGACAATTGTATTATAACCTTTTTTGGAGCATAAAGGAGAGTTTGAAGAAGTTTTAAGATATGAAGATGTTTTTAATAAGTTTGTAGTTGCTATATTGAAAAAAGATAATTTTTGCTGTTTTGGAATTCCACCAGCAATCTTAAGTTCTTTACAAGATTTCTCCTGAAGTTTTTCTGCTCCACTTTTGTATTTTCTTTTTTTATTATATATTTTTATGCATGATAATATAAAAAAATATAGATTTTAAAATTAGAATTTATATTTAATAAAATAGCTATCAAGATTATCTATATATTTTTCTTTATATTAATGAACTGTCAAATAAAATGTTGATGTTATGTTTGAATGATAAGATCATTAATAATCAATATATTTTAAGTAAAGATTACACTTTAGTTCAGAAAAATCAAACATTTACATTGGCTTATGTTTGTGAAACAAATATGGCTCATTTTAGTTGGGAGGGGGATTAATAGTTATACTTAGTTCTGGGTTAGAATAGTTAATTTAACTCAAGATAAATAAATAAAATGATATGAATATGAAAAAATCATAAATTATTTTCATGAGGTTTGGTATTACTTGTGTTGTTTATTATTTTCATTTTGGTCCTTTTCAATAATATGTTTTCTATATATAAACATGAATTTTAATTAAAATGAATGAGTGAATGAATTTTTTAGTGACCAGATAATTAAATTAATATTTAATAATCATTTAAATTTCTAATATTTAAAAAAAATTTGTATTAAAACATATTTAGATTTTATGCCAATTTAATTTAAAAAAATTCTTTTTTCTTTACTAAAGAGGCCCCCAAATTTGTAATTTACTAAGGAGAGGCCCCCAAATTTGTAAAATCTCGAGGCCCGTGGAAGATCTTCCCATTCCGCTCCTGATTGTAAATTATTTAAGATAATTTTAAGGTATTCTCTTAATTTATCTTTATAAAATAGGTATTTCCAAAGAATAAAGATGTATATTTCACGATTTTTAAAAAAGGCCAACTCAATATTTTAGCCAGAAAAATATTGCTTAAGCCTTGAGATTTAGCTAATAAATGTCCAAATCTTTGTGCCATCTGTGAGCAAAATCTTTAGGCTTGCGTTATATTTTTCTGATTAAAACATTGAGTTAGCCGTTTAAGAACGCTAATTTAATTAAATATATTTTTTTCTTCAAACTTTTTTATTTTACAAGGTTATGTCTTAAATATAAAAAAAATTAAACCTCAAAAATTGTGCGAATTTAGCGGAAAAAAAAATACAAGCCATTTTTAATGTAAAATTAAAATATTGCCCTAAATGATTATTTTTTCTAATTCGCAAAGGTTTTGTAATTCTTAAAAATTTACAATAAAATTTTGTAATTTGTGTAAATTTTACGAGAAAAGTGTCAAATGAATATGATCTTATGAAAAACATCAGAAAATATCGTTTTTATGATGTAATAGTAACTTAAAATTGGAGATACGGCAGAAAGCGTAAGATAAAGTGGGAAGAAATAGGCAAGTGTATGATCTTAAAATTATGAACAAATTAAGAAAAAATTTGTTGCAATGAAATCTAAATTCAACAAATACTATGCAATATTTAAAAAATCAGGTATTAATAATATATATAAATAGTATAAAACATTTTTATAAAATGGTTCTGGTGCAGCGATTAATAGCCAATTTTTTGAGGATTATTTCTAGGTTGAGGATATTTGTAAACATTCTGAAGCATGTTTCACACTGAAAAAATGTACAGATGCAAGTAATAACCAAACTTCACCAAGAGTATTATAGCATAAAAATAGAAGTATTTAATAATTTTTATTTTAGGATTCATATAGCAAACCAAGAATAGTATTAGTTTATATTTATATATTTTTTTATAGTTTGCTGAAATTTATTTAAATTCCCTGATCTAAATGAATTGAATAAATTTTTCAAGGAATATATTATATTTAATATTATTTATAATAGGTAGACCATGCTGAGATAAATAAAGAAAACATGAATCCTTGTATATCAATGGAAAAATGTCCCTATTCATAAAACTAAAAAATCTAAAAATTATGAATCAGAAAAGATTGAGGTATTAGGTATATATCTAATATATAAAATGATAATTTATTTTATAAAGATTTACTAACTAAAATTAAATCTCATTATTGAAGGTCAACGGTCTTGTCCTACCGGTCTTAGACTGGGGCCGGATTGATTTTTTTAAGGCCGTAACCCGGACGGATCTATATTTAAGTTTGCTTTATTATTCAATTAATCTTATTTTTTTACCTATTTTTTTTAAAAAATTTAATTTAATTTATTTAGAAATTTTTGTGATTTTTTAATTCATTTTTATTTTGCAATATGAAAACCATGAGTTTTGAAAGAAGCATTTTATTTATAGTCCCAATAAGCAAGAATTATATTAGGTAAAAACAAAAATATTTTAAAATACTGAAAAAGTAGAAAGACCAGTCTTGGACCTGTCTATTTATTTAGGATCAAGATTTGGAGCGATCTTATTATAAAAGACCATAATTCAGTCTAATCCGAGTTCATCGGTCTGGTCTCGACCAAAGACAGGACCGTGACCTTCACCACATCTCATGAACATGATACACATCGTATTATGGGATTTTTTAATACCTATAAAGATTAAATATAATGGGATGACAAATAAAGAAATTTTTGAATTCAAATCAAATTTTATAAAATTTTACCACTATATATATGTATAATTTTTATATTTTGCATGTTTTTATAATATATTAAATAATAAAAATTATTATGTCTAAGAATATTAACAATAATGAAATCAAAACTATTTATTTTAAATGTAAACAATATTAAAAATAGATTTATAAAAAAAAATACAAGATTAATATTCATTATTTACATCAGAGACCTGCAGAGATACCATTTGCATGGCCCTAAAAATTTTCAGGCCTGGCCTAATATTTTTAAAAAAATAAATAAAATACAGCCCTGCCCATGTAAAGGTCTTTGATTTGCACATAAATTAAATGCATCTCTAATATTATTAGAGCTCTCAGTTCATAGCTGGAACTGAGTTTGAGTAAAATTTGGAAGGGACATTCTTCATATAAAATTAATTTGTGAACTTTGATTGCCCTCAATATCAATAATAAAATAATATTGTGTAAAAGGTAGTCTGCCTTAACTATTAACACAATATTAATAACATTAGTCTCTAAGCTTTATATAAGTGCCTAAATTTGGCACTCATAATTCCAAAACATCTTCTCTAGCAATAGATAATTATTTATTAAAATTTACTTTATTTTCATTCAAATTTGATTTGTAAAGTTTCATTATGAAATCCAAATAAAATACATATTCAGAATTTTTCCCAACTCTGAATATTAATAAAATTATAAAATTTGCACTAGAAAATTTATCAAAATTTTGAGTTGGGCCAGGTTGAAAAAAGTTGAATTTGCAAATCCCCAGAGTTGTTAAAGTATCTAGATATAAAAATGTGGTATCTGATCTAGATATTATTTTAGAGGTATCTATATATGTTTTTAGAAACTTTTTAAGATACATTTTGATATACTTTTATTTAACGCTTCTATATTCTAAATAAAAATACTTGTATGCAAAATTTATTTTATTTCATATGAGCATATAATTTAAATAAATATATATTAAAAAATATTAAGACTACTATAATAAAAAATCATATATATATAAATTATTTAAACTTATATATAAAAAAAATATATATAAATATTAATTATATATTATATCTGAGTATATAAATAAACCAGACAAATTTGGATATTACAATCCATCTCCCATTTTTACTTTATATGGAATTGGTTAATTTTATATTATTATACTAATTTTAAAAATTTATTTTAGATTACTATTAATAGTGATGAAGAGGAAGAAGTAATAATCAATGAAGCATCAATAAGTTCGGAAGAAGTAATAATCAATGAATCATCAATAAGTTCAGACATTGTTTTTCCATGGCCAGTTTATAGAGCATATTTTAAGATAATATCTCAAAATAAAGAAAACAAATCTCTGATAGTAAAATGTTTGCCATGTCTATAAAAAAATACGAAAATTTCAGTTATCATTACCTCAACTTGCAACATTGTATAACATTTAAGAATACAGATACTAAATGTTTATAATCGTAATTTTAAATTTTAAGAGAAAACATGAAACACTGTTAATGAAAATAAAAAAGGGGAAGGAATAAATCTACTAAAGAAATATTGGTAGGCTCATCGTCCACTGATATTTTTGCCAAGAGATTTCAGACTTGAACCCAAACCACTTTAGATGATTAAATAACTGCTTTTAATATAGCTAGCATTAATCATTTTCAATTGTTGAAAATCCTTCATTTATAAAAATGATCAAAATATTAACAAAAATATAATTTGCCAACACAGTGGTTGGTAGAATTTCCCAAAGATGGGAAAATGAAAAGAAAGAAATCATAAAAAGTCTAATAGAACCTCGGTAATATGCACAACAGTAGATTGTTGGCGTGCCTATCACCGGTATAGCTAACATTTAAATTTGTATAATAATAAAGAACAAATTATTTAGCAGTTTTAAGAAATGTTAATTTATTGTTCAAACATAGGAGTCACTGCACACTATTTAGATCCAACAAATTTAAGAAAAAATGTAGCGTTGGCTTGAAAAAGAATGACTGGTATGGCAAAGAATTTACAAGATATAGCAAAGGATTATTGCATTCATTCAAAATAAAATCTCAAAGACCATTACTGACAATGCCAAAAATGTTCTCAAAGTTTTTAGGTTTATTTTATTATAAATATAAACATAATATATGATTAGGATTACTTATTTATTTTTGAGTTTTTAACAAGGATGTGAACCTGAACCCAGACCCTCGTATTGTGGCTGACCCGGACCCTTTTAAAAGTAGAGGGTCCAAGAGTTTTAGATGTCATAAAAATTTTTAAAAATAAAAATATTTTTCTAAAAAATAATATAATTTTTTTTAAATTTTATTAACTTTTTTTTGTGGAATCATTTATTTTATATTTGCATTTTTCTTTCAATTTTCTTCCTGGACTTCCATTTTATTTAGATATTGATATCATAAATTATTTTCTAGTGTAGGTAATATTTTATTATGTAAATTTATTAATATGCTATGTTATAGAAATACGTTGATTATTTTGAAAGTGAATTATTTTGTATTGCAAGTAATAATATTTTAATTTAAATGGTAATTCACAACACGTTGGTCTCAATGATGCTAGAACGATTATTAAGTTTAAAAGATTTCTGTAATAATTTTATTATAGGAGCATGTGAAGTCATTTTGTCAGAAGATAATTGGTGCCAAATAAAGGACCTTACTAGTGTATTAGTTCCTTTAAAAATAACAATATTAAAATTACAATCAGAACAATTATGTTTATTTGATTTTTATGACATATGAATTAGATGCCGATTAGATTTAGAAAAATTTACAATCCTTTTTATACAAAATATTAGAAAACATGAAAATTCGGGTGCAACAATATTTGCAAAATAGTGTTATCGCTTCTATATATTTAGACCCTCGATATCAAGTTTTATTAAGTATTGAGCAAGCAAATGGCTAAAGACCATCTTATGGATTTATGGCATAAGCAAAACTCCATTATTTACAATATATTGGAGGCTACAACAATACTTACTGGTTGTTGTGATAATAATAATTATGATAGCAACATTGATGATCTTGAAATTTTACTTTTAGATAGATAAAAAAATCAAATTATCAAAAGATAGAAAGGAGGATCAAAAAATGCCTATTGCAGCTTTAATAGAAATGTTAAGAGAATAAATAAGGATACAAACATTTTAAAATTCTTCAATATATATCGAGAATTATATATCTTATCTAGAATCTTCATATCTGTGCCGGCGACACAAATACAATAATTTTATAAAGATAACTATCTATTTTAGGTAAGGGTCGAACGTGAATTTTCATCTTTGAAATATATATTGTCTAATTGATGTGGAAATCTCAAGGATGATATTTTAGAATATATTATGATTGTGCGATTGAATAAAACATTTAAAATATAAATTACATTTGTAAATTATGAATATGTATATATTGAAGTATAATAATAAATGAATGAAAAAAATCTTATTTTGAGTCATTATTTTTATGTTCCCTGAACCCAAACCCAGGACCTTTTTAAATTTTATTCCTGTACCCGAACCCAGACCTGGGCCCTTTTTTTGTCGAAGGGTTCACATCCCTGGTCTTTAAGTCAATTAAAAATAGTAGTGAATCCATGGATGATCTGAAAGATGAGGAGCAGTTGTACCAATATCAATATCAAGTCTTTATAATATTGCTCAGGATTTTGAAATATCAAAATCATATAGTTTATCTAATCATCAATGTTGTGCCATCATACATTGAATCTTGTTGTGACTGTGGATGCCAATAGTATGCTTGTTAATAATAATTTAAATTTTGATACTCAACAAATTATAAATAATTTTTTCAAAAATTAATGTCAATCCTGATATAAAATTGTTATTCATAAAATATAACACCACAATCTCTTCAAGCACCCTTGTAAAAAGACTTTTTAATGGAGCAAAGAATGTCTACAGATAAAGGAGGATGCCTTAATGACCAAAATCTTGAAAATATTTTATTACTGATATCTAATAATTATTTATAATCATTTAATCATATTTTCATATATTATATATTATATTAAAATCTAAAAATCAATATTTTAGTTATATTTTGATAAATATCGAGTCAATAAATTTTTTTAGCTCATTTCATGAACAATAAAATCCTAATTTAGCTTTATGCAAACCTTATATGAGTATAATAAAAAATGTATCTACATCTAGATATATTTTTAAATTGTATTTGTATCTAGATAACTTTTTAGATCATGTAACTGAATCTAGATCTATTTAAAAAGTATCTTTTAACAACTCTGCAAATATCTATAAGACTAGGACAAAAAATTAAGAATGATTATTTCCTTGGATGAGAGGGGAGGGGGGTTACAATTTTAAATTTATAGTTAATTGTACATTAATATTACATCTTATTAAAATTATAATAAACTTCAAGTAAAATATTTAATCTTTTTTAATATACCACAATATAAAAATACCAGATTTATGGTTACATGAGTACCTATTAATATTATAAGAAACAAAGTAAAAAATTTTATTCAATATTACTCTAAAATGATAATAAAATATAAAAATTATTCATTCATGCATAATTTTTGTTAAATATGCCAATATAAAAATACTTGATTTATTGTTACATGAGCTACCAGCCCACTTATAATAGTCCTAGGCTCAGTTTCACCCAAATCAATCTTTTCTACATATAAACTGTCAGCATCTGGATGTTTCTCAGCAGATTTAATAATTCCCACTCGCATATCTAAGTGTGAAGAAAAATTGGATATTTCAGTACTTTCAGATATTTCTATATTCAATTTTTTATTTTCAGATGGTTTTGTTTCATTCTTGTTGATTTTATTAGTTTTATTGTTAGAATCATAGAGCTCTGATAAATATATGCTAAAAAAATATTCAAATTTAATATACCTTCTTCATTGCAAAAAACAGAATCCCCATCGTTGTTTTTATTTTCAATATTACCTTGCAATTTATATTGCTTAACTTTAAGCCAATTTAAGAATAAATGCAAAAATTTTACCACCATTCCAAATTTCAGCTAAAAATAAATCGTTTTTGACCTTAGTAATTTCCTTTTTAAGAATAACATTTTCATTTTTTAAATTAACTATTTCATCATTATCATTAAGTTTTCCTTTATATTTTTTGAAGATATTTTTAAAAAAGAAGCCATAATACTTAAAACGTTAGCAAGGGATTCTAATTCCATATTAATTGTCCCGATATTCTCTTCAATAGTTTTTGCTTTAGTTTGAGCATCATCTATCTTAGAAAAAATATTTGTTTCAGGCATTAATAATAGATATACAAATGTATAGAATTTAAATATTTCTATATTTATGTGTCATGTCAACATGACTTGGCACAAAAATAGTCAAGATCGATCAAATAATAATTTGATTTAAATATATAATATTTTATAATATTTCCTTGTATATTTAAATATATTGTTAGATTTTTTATATAAGACCTAAGATTATAATAACTTTAAATTAGAATAGGTTCTTATAATATGACTTCACATAATTTAAACAAACTTTGTAATACTTTTATTATTTTGTATTTTTAAATTATTTCTTTGCAACGTTATATCTTATATTTATTATATGTAAAGAATTAAAATTGTGAAAAAAAGATAGATGAAAAAATAAAGTTATTTAACTAGTAAAATTAATAAGAATATATAAATATCTTATTTTAACAATTTTTGCAAGTCAAATTTTATTTTCAAATAAATTAAAAAATATAGAAATGTTTTTAATCAAATTATTTCTATATTTATGTGTCATGTCAACATGACTTGGCACAAAAATAGTCAAGATCGATCAAATAATATTTTGATTTAAATATATAAAATTTTATAATATTTCCTTGTATATTTAAATATATTAATAGATTATTTTTATATAAGACCCATAGGCGTAGCCAGGATTTTCCTAAGGGGGGGGGGGGGGAATTACAAAATTTAATCCTATATATATTTAAATTTTTTTTAACAATAATAAGCCCGGAAGAAATATGAAATATATTTTTATTAGTTTATTGTTAATATAGATAGATCACAAAAAAATGTGGTATTAATTTATGTTATGTCATAAGATAGAACATATAAAAACGTGGTAATAATTTATGTTTTGTGTAATATAAGATAGATCATACAAAAACGTGGTAATAATTTATAATGTTATATCTAATTTTCATTTAGAATTTGATAATTCATTAATTATTTCAGTATTATCTGGTGTTAATTCCCGATGAATATTTAATAGCGCTAAACCATTTAATCTATTTTGCAAGGTAGTATTTCGTAAGTATGTTTTTAGTCTTCTTAAATTAGAGAAAGTTCTTTCATTTGTACATGTTGTAATTGGGAGGTATGCTAAAATTTGAAATAATTTTGTTATGTTCGGAAATTCAATTAGTGTGTGTTTACAAATATTCAGTGCATTTAATGCATTATCAGGCTTTATATCCATTCTTTTTAAATTGGCAAACCAATACTTAAATTCACTTATTACTTCTAATTCGGTCCCTACCATATCTTGCAAATAAAAATTATATAAATACTGAATTTTATTTCTAATGCCATCCGAAATGTTCACAGATGGATTAGAGGATAACAAAATTTGAAAGTTACTTAGCAAAATTTATGGTTTAATAAACGTTCTTTAATCTGAGTTAAAAAAGTGTCCAAGTGGTATAAAAATAATAATTTTGTAATACTCCTCAACTGATTGTAAGGAAATATTATTCCTATGTACTTGTCTTAATACTATTCTTGGCATGCTTATTATCATATTATAAGATTGCACTTTTTTTGAACTTTGTTAAAAATCGTTCTAAATTCACAATCAGCATTTTTTCTTATCTGTAAAATAGCATTATATGCATCTTCAGCTAAGATCAATGCCTAAATCATATCTTGGTTCACTCTTTGCAAAGCTCTGCATAATAATATGTGTGGCAGAAGAGAGTGTTAATGCCATTAATGGCCAATAAAAACTCAGGATCTTGAATCGCTTTCAAAATTCCATTGGCTTCTGCCATCACTGATGTATCTGTCCATCCACATATTTCCTCCAATGCAACAATTATCGGGTAAACTAATTCAAGAAAAACTGCAACCGATTCATGTCGTAGGATCCATCTTGTAGGGCACATTTTCACAAGTTTATGATGATTATTGCCAAATTCTTCCTTTGCCAGAATATTTTTGAGGACATTAGATCTTTTTGGATACTTGAACATATCATATACCTTGCATATTGTGCCTTTTTAAATATATGATTATAATTAAAATAAAAGTTTAATAAATCCATGGTACTACGAATAACGGGAATTGAGCAACAATCAGAAATGGCTAGATTTAGGGAATGCGATGCACAATGTACATAAATTGCAGTAAGATTTCTTTTATTAAATGTGATTGAACACCATTTAAATGTCCACTCATAGCAGGGGCACCATCATATCCTAGTCCCCGCATAAAATTAACATTAATTTTAAATTTTTTAAGATGAACATCAATTGTGTTAGCAAGACATTCACCTCTCATATCTTGAATCGGAATAAATTGCAAAAAGTCTTCTTTTATTTGTACTTCATCCATAGGTGTAGCCAGGGGGGAAGACAAGGGGAAATCCCCCCCCCCTTCAGAAATCTATCACTTTTTGTAAATATCATTTTTAGCTAATAAAAAAATATCCTCATTAGTCCCCCCCCCCCACTCCCTGACCCTCAAATATGTATGCATATATCTTAAATAATAATTTAAAAGAAAGAATGTAATAGTTGATATTTTTTTTATAAAACTATTCATCATAATTTATAGATTTTTGGGAAAATAAATTTATAAATATGTAAAATGAACCAAAAATGTTTTTTAATAAATGGAATATAAGCCAAAAATAAGTCTTAAGAAATAAGTGAAATATATTATAATTATTAATAATAGATCCATAAAATTACTAAATAATATAATATATCAAATATAATTTTTTATAAAGTGAGTAATTTTAATTTATTTATCTTAATAAAAGTAAAATATAATTATAAAACTATTGATAAAATTAAGTCATAAATTAAAAAAATATTAAAGCACAATACAATCAGTGGAATATTATATGTCGTAGATTTACAGTATATCTAATTATCAAATGACAATTAAGTCATTTTTACCAATATAGCGAATTATATATTTTACAGAAAACTATAAAATATTGATAAGGACATCATATCTTTTAAAGACATTGTGGGATAAATAATATGAAGATTAAATTTAAATAACATTTTTACCTAAAATAAATAGATGGCGTTAAATAATTGAATGCAAATTGTTGCTATATTTAATATCAAGAGCATTGATTAGTAAAATTTGTTAAATTATTAACTGTAATATATTCTCTAACTGTCAAATATGTCTGTAAAAGTGGTTACCTAGTATTTTATAACTAATTCTATATAATAGAGTAAAATCAACTATATGTCTACTTACTTTTTATAAATAAATTTCTTATAATTGTTTGGAATAAATTATTACCATGCTTTTATATTAAGGTATATACAATACAAGTAATTTATTATATTTTTATTTTATATAAACTAATAAAAATATATTTCACATTTGTTCCAGGCTTATTTTTTTTATTAAAATTTGTAAAAATATTTTATGACTATATAGACTAAAGTAACCCGGCCGAAGGCCGGGGAAAAGCGGGCCGAATCCCCGCCCAAAAGGGGACCTGGGGGCGTTAATTCCCCCCCCCCTTATGAAAATCCTGGCTACGCCTATGACTTCATCTATATAAATGATAATAATTTATATAAAATATAAATTTTACCATTTTCAGAATATAAATATCGAGCACACAAGGACATTTGCTCTAGGCCAGATATATCAGTTGATTCATCTGCCAAGACTGAAAAGAATGGAGACTTGTTAATGTTGGCAACTATCTTTCTTAATATTAAATCATTACACACATCAATGATTTCGTATTGAATGGTCGGGCTTAAATACGTAGCATTTTTAGGTGCATTTAACAAGTTAATCCTGAGCTCATCATCTCCAATTGCTCGGTTTCTGAGAATAGCTCTAAAGTTCCCATCATTTTCATTTGTATCATCCTTAAATATACAACCTGAATCTCGATGACCTCTTAATGCCATACATTGATTTCCACATGTAATTATTGCATCTATTATAGGAGATATTTTTCGTCTATTTTCATTTGCTATTTTCTTTTTACCTTGATCTTTATAAAAAATAAATAATTCTCTTTTAATAATTTTTAATGGTGTACCTAATATATGAATGATAGAATCTCTATCATTAGCATTAATTGCTCTAAGAGATAATATAATATTTTGTGTATTTTTATGGTATAAATTGTTTTGATGATTTTCAAAATTCTCTCCTGCATCTTTCCAACGTCTAATGGGCAATTCACAAGTCGCTTTAATTTTTGTTCACCTTTACCAGCATATTTTGGTCCAAATGGAACACAATATTAACAATAAGCCCCATTTTATGAAGGTGAGTAAGCCAACCAAGGCCAAGTGATAAACCAATTAAATTGAAATTTTAATTTCCTTCTAGAAAGATCTCTTGAAAATTTATAATTATTGGGTGGCCTATATATACTCTCTAGTATATTAAACTCTTTGGGGGCTACATCCATTTGAACATAATTACTTATGTCAAATGGTAAAGTACCTAAATAAACTATTTACATATTTTTAAAATAGAAATTTTACTTTCCATATTTTGAACTCTTGACTGTATAAGATTTACTGCAGATCTTTCATCAACAACATTAACTTAAAAAAATGTAAATTACATAATGATATTAAAATAAAATACCTATTGGGACTACCTGGATGATAGGATTACTTTTCTCATTCTCTAGCACAATCTCTAATATTTGATCATCTTTTTGAAAATCAAAAACAACTAATAATAATAATTATGTTAATATTCAAATAGTTCTTACTTGAATCAAGGTCTCTTATATTTAGAGAATTATTATCTCCCAGCAACATCACTAAAAAAAGATATATAAATTCATTATAAATATAAAATATACGTTCATCAATCCTTGTTAAATTTATTCTAATTTCCTTCTTTTTTGATATATTTTCATGATTGTTATATAATATTTCTGATACCCTATTTTCATTTGAAATTGAATCTATTTTCTTGCGATGATGATCTTGATAGGAAATTAATGTTTATTATAATAAATATAGAATTACCTTAATTTGCATTCTTTAAAAGATATTTTCTGATGTCCATATCAATCTTAAAACAAATATAATGCTTGTTGCTCGGTCAAAAAATTGCAAAATATATTTTAAAAATAAATTGGGGAAATTTAAAAAAAATGGGAATATGGTTATGTTAATTTTTATTAAATTTATAAATTAATTTTATTAATAATTTTGTAATTAAATTTTACTTTTATTAAGAAAAATAAATTAAAATAATTCACTATATAAAATTATAAAAAATCATATTTATATATTATTTTACTTAGTATTTTTATAGATCTATTAATAGTAATTATATAAAATTGACTTTTGTTTTATGACTTATATATGGCTTATATTTCATTTTTTAAATTACATTTTTGGTATCACTTTTTTTATATATATTTATATATAAATCTTTTTAAAAAATATAAATTATTGTCAATAGTTTAAGTTTAAAAAATTATTAACTCTCATTATTTCTTTCATTATTGTTTAAGAAGATATATGCATACATTTTTGAGAGACAGGGAGTGGGAAGGGGACAAAGGAACGTATTTTTTATTAGTTTAAAATGATATTTACGAAAAGTGATATATTTCTGGGGGAATTTCCCCTTGCCCCCCCCCCCCGGCTACGCCTATGATAAGACCTTAGATTATAATAACTTTAAATTAGAATAGGTTTTTATAATTTGACTTTACATAATTTAAACAAAGTTTGTAATACTTTTATTATTTTGTATTTTAAAATTATTTCTTTGCAACGTTATATCTTATATTTAGTATATGTAAAGAACCAAAATTGTGAAAAAAGATAGATGAAAAAATAAAGTTATTTAACTAGTAAAATTAATAAGAATATATAAATATCTTATTTTAACAATTTTTGCAAGTCAAATAATTTTATTTTCAAATAAATTAAAAAATATAGAAATGTTTCCAATCAAATCTGATTAACACTGTAGAATATAAAGTCAATTAAATATATTTATCACTATAATATAAATTGATAATAATTTATTTGGCAATCGGCTAAGCAATCTTAGCTTATCTTATGGTGTAGCTGATAGCGAATTAGCAGTAAAATTTCTAAGGAAATTGTTACTCATCACTTTATTTTTCCAGGGTTAATCTGGGGGGATATGGGGTGAGGGTGAAAAATTTTTTTAACATAATACCCGATATCGTTATCGAAATAAAAAGAACTTCCTAATGTTTGATTAATTATCTACCTCTATATAAAGCATAAGGAAGGTCAAATATTTTAAAAACATTTTTAAACAAAATACCTTCAAATGGATTATAAACAAAATAAAATTAAAAGAATCATTTCTTAATTTTCAGAACTAGGTTATTCAGGGGAGGTGAGGTGAAGGGTATAACAACTTTTTAAAACATTTCAAACATAGGTATAAAGAAACGTCTACAAGACAGAATATTTCACTGGAGGCAAACTCCCCGCAATCTTACTCTTCGGCACCTAAATTTCTATATTATTAAATTAAAAGTTTCTAATTATATTATAATTTTAATATTCATGGTTTGATATAAAAACAATAATCAATTATTCACAATCATAGTAAACAACAATATTAGCAATTAAATATAATAAAAAATTATTCACATAATATTTAATATATCCACCATTACAATTCACGTGCAATCCTTTTAGAACATCCTTATGTAATATGGATTCGTTATCCTCTACTTGTGAGTGTTTGATAGAAAATAAAATCTCCAATTACTATATTTCCCCCCTCGTCACTTGCATCAACCTCTCTTTGCAGCCAATATCGTTATTCTTGCAGATTGATCTCCCATCGAAGCATCAATAACAACTGATTTCCCGTCAGAGTATCCTTGTCGTTTCCTTTTTATGATTCATCTCCCAAAGGTGTATCAATATCGAGAAATAAAATCAGACTAGAGTATTCATATCAATCCCTATGTATTAATGAACAACAAAGCCACCATTATCCTT
Organism: Gordionus sp. m RMFG-2023; assembly: GCF_954871325.1. Taxonomy (NCBI): domain Eukaryota; kingdom Metazoa; phylum Nematomorpha; class Gordioida; order Chordodea; family Parachordodidae; genus Gordionus; species Gordionus sp. m RMFG-2023. Next base: position 37,037,508 of record NC_088775.1, on the reverse strand, counting down.
GAATGACCCTGTTATGAATTCAAATTCAACTTATATTTTTATTTTTGTTATGAATTCAAATTCAACTTTTATTTATTCAAATTATATTTTTATTTTTGTTACAATTTTATTTTATATGTTAACCTTTTTAATATTATAGTCTAATTTTAGTTTGTAAAAAATATATAAATTGTCGATTAAAAAAGAGATAAGTTAGTTAATAAAATATATTTTTACTTACTCGCACGTTTACCATGATTCTCTTCATGGTGCTCCCAGTTTGGCAAAAAAAAACTCGCTGTATGGAAATTTTTTTTTTAAAAAATAAAAAATTTTTTTTCTCTCTGTAAATATGAATAATTATAAAACGTTACAAATGAATTCTATATAAAGAAGAAAAAAAAAAGGTAAAATCATTTTGATATTATTTCCATCATGTTTGCTTTTAAACTCATCAATATTCCTTATGAAATTTCCGTTTACGATATATTGATCGATTTGACTTACAACTGTGATGTATACTACTCTAGAATACTGGGTAGTGACGATGTTTTGTTTGAGTTCGTGAACCTCAAAGATATGATAAATTGTTTTGAATCATTGAATGGCAAATATTATGTGTATAAGGAGTCAGAATTTATCCAATTAAATTGTATGTTTGTTAAAATATGAAATGTTATAATTTCCAATACATATGATTTATTAATAAAATATGGAAATAAAACCTGAATTAATATACAAAATTCCTAAATTAGTTGGACCACTTACTGAGATTTATTTAGATAGAATATTAAGTTATTTTTCGACCAGCACATTATCGGACTCTATTAAAATAAATACTTTGCTTAATAATTTATCAGACGAGGTCTTTGACAACATTAAATCAATTTGTTCCGATACCGACATATTAGATCTTAAAATTGTGACTAAAAAGTTAACTTACCTTTTACCTGTGCAAGATAAAAACATTATAATAAATAAATTAAACTTATTACAGCAGAACTCGAGTGAAAATTTCATGCAATGGTACATAAGAGTATCGAAACTGCATAAAAAATGTAATTTTTCGGACGACAGTAGATTAAAAGAAAAATTACGTACATCTACCTTAAATGATAAAATAAAATATAAATTTTGTAAAAATATTAATTTAACAGATGGTTGAGTTAGGAATTAAGTTAGACTGCCTCAGCGATAAGTCAGATGTTGATAATATAAGTTATATGAATAACGACAAAAAGTCCGATAAAGATAAAAACTTTTACAATATAAATAGAAACGACAACAATAATAATTTTAGACCTGATAATAATTTTAGAAATAATTTTAGAAATAATTATGATAATAGAGATAGAAATGGGAATTACGATAATAATTTTAGATACAATGATAGGAATTACGGTAATAATAATTCGAGATACCACGATAATTATAACAACTATAAATAACTATCGCTACAACAATAATATTCAATCTAATTATGGTAGAAATAATACATGGCGTGATAATAATCAAAGAAAACAAATCCAATACGGTGATGGGAATCGTAACAATTACCAATCTTATTACAACAATTCAAATAATTATAGAGGTAGTGACAATAATTAGAGAAAGCAAATACAATATAACAACAACTCAAATAATTATAGAGGTAGCGACAACAATAATAGAAAGCAAATACAATACAACAATGATTACAATATGAATATTGAAGAAATTATTGAAGGTTGACTCTACAAAGAACAAAAACGATAACGATTTCAATGTTAACAACTTATCTGGTGGCATGCTCAATAACAAAGATAATGCATTTATGACTACTTTAAAAGTGAACGATATTGTCACATGTATGCAAGTCGATACAGGCTCCAAACATACTATTATACCTTATGGTCTGGCTAAAAAACTTGGTATTAGAGATGTTAAGAAATCCGAGTTACAACTTACCGCTTATGACGGAAATTTAATCAAAATCATCGGCATCACTCAAGTTAAAGTGACTTATGAAGGTATCTCAAAATATTTACAAGCGGTAGTCGTTGAATCAAGAAAAAATGCCTTGTTGGGACGTACATGGATCAATGCTTTCAAAAATATTTTAAATATATTTATAGCAAATGTTGACACTAATTACAAAGATGAAATAAAAAAATTGATTAAAGAGTGTGAATCCAAATTGACTGATGGGCCAATCAACAAAGCAAGTGTCAAGTTACATTTATGAAGAGATGCCCAACCTAAAATTATACCGCCTAGACGTATTCCTTATTCAAAAATTGATCTTGTAAGCAATGAACTTAAAAAATGGATACATGATAATAATTGAGCATGTGAATGATGTCCGATGAAGTCCTGTTACCGCTGTCTACAAAGATGATGGAAGCATTAGGCTTTGTGCTGATTTTAAGGACACTGTAAACCCAGCTCTAGAAGATTTCAGATACCCTCTACCACGAATCAATGATCTAATAGCTAAATTTTCAGAAGGAAAGAAATTTATGAAGATGGACTTTAAAAATGTTTTCTTACAGATACCTATTGATAAAAGTTGCAGAAATATTTTAACCATATCTACGCACAAGAGATATTAGGAATTTACTAGACTTCCTTTTGGGCTTAAGACCTCATCTGCAATTTTTCAACAGATTATGGACCAAATCTTCGGTGATATGGATGACGTCATATTTTATGATGATTTACTTATAACTGGAAAAAAGGATGAACCCCACCTTAACAACATTAAAAAAGTGTTATAGAATATCATCTTGGGCTGATACCTAACTTCAATAAAAGTGTGTTCTTTAAAAACAAAGTAAGGTTCCTGGGTCATGATATTGACGCTAAGGGGATTCATGCTAATCACGACAAAATTGAAGCAATAATTAATATGCCAGAACCAAAATCAGCTGCTGAATTATCAACATTTCTGGGAAAGGCTGACTACTATAGAAAATTTTTGAACAATTTTGCAGAAATTGCCGATCCTCTATATAAGACTGTCAACAAAGAAAAATGGGCTTGGAACCTAGAACACTCTAAAAGTTTTAATGATCTTAAGAAGTTGATTAGTCTTCCACCTGCTTTGACATATTTTAACCCTGAATTACCTATAGGGATAGCCACTGACGCATCGAAATGTGGTTTAGGAGCTGTACTATTTCATACTGAAAAACTTATTTCGCGTCAAGAACTTTATTAAAATCCGAAATGAACTATACCAATATTGAGCGTGAGGCTCTCGCCATTATGTTCGCTACAAGGAGGTTCCAGGAATACTTAATCGGCACAAAATTTACAATTATTACTGACCATAAACCGCTAGTTCACATCTTTACCAAGGGTCTTAAGGATAATAGCATGTCCTTGAGACTCCAGAAGTGGATTATTACATTAGGAGGATATGATTTTAATATAAAGTATAAAGCCGGTAAATATAATGTTCCTGATTGTCTCTCGAGATTACCACAAGTCATGATGAAACTATTGAAAATATCACTATAATAAACGAATATGGGGATTTACCTATTAATTTTAATCAAATTCGTGACGAAACTTTGAAAGATATGGAATTAAACAAGTCATAAATGATATAAAAAACAACAGGTCTATTATGAATAACATTTATAAAAACATTGAATTGGAATTAAGTATAATTTAGGATTGTCTTTACAAAAGCAACAGAATCATAATTCCGTCTTCTATAAGAAAAAATATACTACAGTCATTACATGAAGGTTACTTGGGAGCAAGAAAAATCAAATCCTTAGCCAAAGATTACATGTGGTGGCCTGGTATAAATAATGACATAGTAATGGAATTGAAAAGTTGTGACGATTGTAAAATATATCATGATAATCCTATAAAGATACAAAAACCATGGGTTTCGGCAACCAAACCGTTTGAAAGGATACATATAGATTATGCGGGTCCGTTTTTCACAAAGAATTGGTTGGTAATAGTCGATGCCTACAGTAAATTTCCAATTATTGTTCCTGTTAAAAATATTACGACCGATGTTACTTTAAGAGAAATTTTCAAAACTATTTCGCTATATGGAATACCTGAAGCTATAGTTACTGATAATGGCTCTAACTTTACGAGTAACGATTTTGAAAAATTTTGCAACAATTTCGGTATCAAACATGTGCTCACATCTGCGTATCGCCAGCAATCCAATGGCCAGGTAAAACGCATGGTGAGAACGTTCAAAACACATATGAAAAGGAATATTAAAATTGACCTAGATATCGCACTTGGCAAATTTTTATTTAATTACAGAAATACGCGTAATGATACTACAGGAGTTACACCATCTCAGAGAATGTTTAATCGAGATATTAGAATTAAATGGGACTTATTAAAACCGTTGGAGAAGAAGGAGAATAAAATAAACGTTACTTAACCACGAAATAGAACCTTTAACGTAGGAGATTTTGTTTGGTACAAAGTACAAGGTGATGATAAATGGTGCAAAGGTATGATTACACATAAAGAAAGTGACATGATGTTCCAAATTAAGACAGAGAAAGGTATTTTGAGGAGACATTTAGATCAAATAAGAATTAGAAACTGTTTTAACACAATTATTAACTATGACTCTAAGGATTCTTTTAAGGAGGGAAGTGTGGACAAAAATATAAAAATTACTGATAATAACGATATAACATCTATTTCTAGACCTGTGCGAATTAAACAAAAACCTGTTTATTTAAAAGACTACATAACTTAAAATATAAAATAAATATTAAATTGCATAAAGTAAATTAAATATTAAAACGCTTACACAAAACGCAAAAAATTAAAACGCTGAAAATATTATATAACCTTCTTATTGATTTATCATTCTTCAGTTATTCTTATATCCAATTTGATGAATTATTATTTCTCATTATTCGCAACTTACTGATGATAATAACAATTTTGAAAAATGATAATAATAACAACTGAGTACTACCAAGCAAGCAATATGACAAAATCATGATTGATGGAGACAACTTACGATAAGGATATCAAGCTTGCGATTCAAAAAAACCAACGTGCAAAATCGATTTAAACAAACCAACGATTGGGACAAGCCAACGATATGATGACTTGTGAAACAACTTGTTGAACAAAACTACGATAACATAATTATAGTGTGAAGGCTTTTTAGAAAAGGAGAATGTTATGAATTCAAATTCAACTTATATTTATTCAAATTATATTTTAATTTTTGTTATGAATTCAAATTCAACTTATATTTATTCAAATTATATTTTTATTTTTGTTACAATTTTATTTTATATGTTAACCTTTTTAATATTATAGTCTAATTTTAGTTTGTAAAATATATATAAATAGTCGATTAAAAAAGAGAAAAGTTAGTTAATAAAATATATTTTTACTTACTCGCACCGCACGCTTATCATGATCCTCTTCAGACCCACAAGTAACCATTATCTTAGAGGCCCACAAAATTACCATTATGCTAGAACTGGTAAAGAGATCTCTATCAACTGGTGACCCCATTATTTATTAACTTAAAATTTTGGTGTATTACGAAGACGCATCCTGCGATACTGCTAATACTTAATTTTTAGGTTGTAAATATGCGAATTTCAAAAACTAAATCGATTATATAACACTTTCAAATTATGAAGAGCCTTTTTTTATGATACTTTGGGGCTCAATTATAATAGATTTGAAGTCTTTCTTGCCTGGCATCATATGAATTAACTTCGAAAGAAGCATTTTAACAATCTCCCTTAGTTTTCTTTATCTCATTCATGCATTTAATAGATCAAATATTTCATATGATAATTCGTGCAACTAATTTTAAATTTAGCTATTTTTTGATGTAATGAAAATTATATTTTAACTTATTTAATATATGTAATATTTTTATACTTATTATTATTATATCTAAATTAGGGATATTCTATTAGGTTTTGGTAGGAAAATTATTTCTATCAAGAAAAAGGACTTAGATAACATAATAGCAAATATCTCAGTTCAGAAGAAGCAGAAAGTTTTTTTATCAGTCTATGAACAACAAACAAAAATTGCTTGGATTGTTGCCATTTTTTAAAACCCAAAAGGTACACAGATAATGAATAAAATATTTGCTATTTAATTCTAATTTATGTTGTTTAAAAATGTATCTGCATTAATACAACCAATTTATTGAGATTGATCTTTTCAAATGGAAACGGCAGTGTCACCATATTTCACCCAACAAAGAAAATAATAGTTATGCAATTAATCTTTGCAATAATACCATTATATCCCAACCTAATCATCGTTTTCAGAATACATATTCATTAAGGCAGCTTAGAATTGATTACAATTTTTATATTTATATTATTAATTTTTAATTACATTTTTCCAACTTTAGAAAAATATTAAATGATACATATAAATAATCTTTAAATTTTTAACATTTTAAATAAAAAATTTCAAACGATATATTCATATCAAGATATACAATTAAGACCAAGACTCCTTTATTAAACCCAAGCATTAAACAACACAAGACATTAATATTGTTAATGTATAACTATTTGTTATTCTCTTCACAATATATATTATTATATTATATACATATGATTTAAAATAAAAATAAAATTTTGCCTACATAATAAATTTCGCAGGAAAAAATAGATAAATAAATGTATATATATAAATTTTATTTTCAAATTTAATATTAAAAATTTTAAAATAAGATATTTTTGATTATAAATATTAACATCTATATATCTATATATAAAAAAAAAATATATATATATAAGATATATAATTTTTAATTAATGTTTTTTAGCATTGAATAAATTATTTTATATATTAAATGACAAATATCTAGGTCTTTTTTTGTGAAAATTAATTTTATGACCAATTCATTTTTTTGTTGTTGATGGGAATTTTCATCGGGATTATGAAATTGGTTGTACATCAATTTTTGAATCTTTTTTATGGAATTTAGGTTGTACTACTAAAAACTTAGCTGCTTGTTAGGTGTTTTTATTTTATTAATCATTAACATATAATTTTTTAAATTATATTTGGGTACATTCCCAATCAATAACATTAATACTATAGAATGCCGATCGTAATGCTAAAATCAAATTCGAAGTGGCAAAAATTGAAGTGACTGGTGGCAATTTTGTGTATGTACTACCAATTTACTTATGTGTTTTACCAAATGAATTAAAAAAAACATAGAGCAAGTAATTTAAGGTTATACTGTTAATGTCTACTTATTATGTTGTTTCCAGTATTTATTTTATATGATAAGTTCCCATCTTTATGTGTTACGATTCCTTTGTCCCACTCGTTTTCCTTGAAAGTTTTATAAGAAATTTTATCACTTATTTCGATATTTCTATTTGCCGATATTTTCTATTTTAATTCATTGTCTTTATTTTCAAGCGGTTTAATTAAGTCCCATCTGGTTCTATGTTATCGAAAACATTAATTTGCTCTGCATCATATTGGTTGACGCGTTTGGAGTGTTTCGATAATTAAACAAGAACTTTTCTAAAGCTATATCTACGTTTATTTTCTTGTAGTCTTCCATATTCCTTTTCATACTCATTTTCATAGATCTTATACCATACGTTCACATTGACCAGCGGTGAGTATGTGTTTAATTTCATGATCTTCATAAAAAAGTTTTAAATAGGTATAACAAAGTTAGTTCCGTTGTCACTCACTATATTTTCTGGGTATGCCTAATAAGCTGATAATTATCATCAATTCTTTAATAGTTGATTCTGTAGTTATGTTCTTCATTCATTTTATTATCGGGAACTTGCTATATGCGTCCACAAATACCATCCAATTATTTTCTCCAATTTGCACGAAATCTATATGTACAGGTTCAAAAATTTGTATTGCTGTTTCCCATGGATTTTGTATATTATGTGGATTTTCTGCTCATTTGATGCATGAATCACAATTTTTCACCTCTTTATCTATTTCTGTGTTAATACCAGGCCACTTTAAATAATTTCTTGATAATAATTTGGTTTTCCTAGCACCTAGATATCATTTGTGTAATTCTTGTAACATTTCATGTCTCATTCCTTTTGGTATTATAATTCTATTTTCTTTAAAAGACAATCTTTCATCAAACTCAATTCCATTTTCCATATTTTTGTAATTCTTTATTGGTTTACCTTTCCTAATATTGTCAATAATTTCCATCAATTCTTTATCAACACTCCTTTCCTTCATTATTCTTTTTATCGGTATGTCCCATAAATCATTATCAACCTTTTCACTATCTATATTTTGTATCATATTTTCTGTATTCATCTGTGGTAATCTCGATAAACAACCTGGTATTATATTACGTTTTCCCGGTCTATGAACTATTGTGAAATCGTGTGCCACCATCGCTAAATTCCATTTTTGTAATCTCATCGATATGGAAGTGTTATCTTTTAGTCCTTTTATGAAATACGAGTGGCTTGTCGGCTGTAATTATTGTAAATTTTGTTCCAATTAGATATTCTTGAAATTTCTTTATCGCCGTATACTATAGACAAGGCTTCTCTTTCAATGTTAGTTTAGTTTGTTTCTGATTTCAATAAAGTTCTTGATGCGAAAGCAATAGGTTTTTCTTTGCCATCTCCTTCAATATGAAATAAAACGGCACCTAAACCTTTTCGAAGCGTCAGTTTCAATGCCTATGGTTATATATGGGTCGTAAAAAATTAACGTTGGCGGAATATTTATTAACTTTTTTTCTGATGTGTATTTTCCCATAACCATTTTCTTTGTTGACTATCTTATATAAATGATCAGCTATGTCCGGAAAGTTACATAAAAATTTTCGATAATAACTAGCCATGCCCAAAAATGTTGCTACCTCATTTGTTTTAAGTTCTGGTATGTTTGTAATAGCTTTTATTTTTTCTCCATTTAGATGTATGCCTTTATCGTCTATGTCGTGTACCAAAAAACAAATTTCTTTTTTGAAAATAATACTCTTGTCAAAATTAGGTATTAGCCCATATTTTAAAATCTTGTCGAAAACTATTTTTATATTGTTAAAATGAGCCTATTCATCACCAGTTATAAGTAGATCATCGATGTAAAATATGACATCTTTTATGTCCCCAAAGATTTAATCCATAGTTTGTTGAAAAATAGTTGATGAAGTTTTCAATCCAAAAGGAAGTTTTGTAAATATGTAGTAATTCTTGTGCGTATATATCGTGGGTATATCTCGAGATTCTTTATGTATTGGTACTTGAAGGAAAGCGTTTTTGAAATCAATCTTTGTAGATTTCTTGCCTTTTGATAATTTTGAAACTAAAAATCATTAACCCTTCAATAATTGGTGGGGTATATGAAACCCAAGGCATGCTAGTAATGATATTACATAAAAACGATTAAATATCATGAACTGGATTCTTCAGTAGCTTCATCAAATATATCTTAGAATCTATATTCCAAATTTCATATATTTTGGTTGAGTAGTTTTTAAGATATAAGCATTTTGTGATTGATTGGGGTTTGTGAGACCTCACCAGAGTAAATTTGTAATTTTTTAAGAAATATTTTTATTTTTTAAAATTATAAATATATACTAATATATTATAAAAAATTTTAAAACAAAATTGAAATATCTTATATTTTGAATGAGATATATGAAAAAGAAAACGTAAAGATTTACTCTGGTGGAGTTATTTTATTATTATTTTTCACCAGCTGACTCATTTCTCAAATTATTTTTATCATTTATAATGATTTTTGCAGATTCTGAAAGTAAATATATAATTATTTAAGATGTATTATCATTTTGTTTGAGGTGATTACGACAATATAATTAAAAATGAGGTTGTTTATATATGATAGTGATCATGATACACAATCTGAATTAGATGAAGTAGAAATGTTAGTTGAAACAATAAACTTAATATTATTTAGGTAAATATGAAATCATTTATCATAGTATATTTGTATTTAAAATTAGCTAAATAAATAAGTTTACTAAATGGAAAAAGGATCTTCCTACAAAGAATAAGAACTCATCAACAAAATTTAGTTATTCATCTGCCAGAAGTAAAAGAATAAGGGAAAGAAGCTGACACTCTAGAAAAATGTTTTGACTTGTTCATAACACAAAAATGATTGAAGAGATTATTTATCATACCAATGAAAAATTAAAAATATATGTATAAACTATATGATCAATATGAAGGTTCTACTAAAGAAGTTGCTGTAACACAATTCAAAACATTATTGGGAAATCTTTATTTACTGGAATTTTTAAATCTAACCATCAAAAAAAATAATATTTTTTTTCCAAATATGTAAAATAAATTTATGTTTAGAACACATATTAATCTTTTATGTAATAAATGTTTTGCATGTCAAATTTAACATATTTCAATGTTCTATATTTTTTTTATGTTTGAATTTATTAGTGTAATTTTTTTTCATATTGAAGAATAAAGATCCATATTATGAATTATCATGATTATATGATAGATAAGTTAATATTTTAATTTAATATTTGAAATTTTAAAAAAGTGAGCTTTTTTAAAACACACATGATAATTATCCTCATCATCTTTAATCTAAGCTTAAGAAATAAAAATAAATAAATATTTTATCAAGCTTAAGGTTAGTTCTATCTTATATCTAAATATATAAAAATAATGAATATAACTGGAGATATATTTGAAATTGGGGTCTATTAAACCCCACCCGAGTACTAACGTCATTTTTTTCACCGGAGTATTGAAGGTTAAAAGGTGGTATTGAATATTTAAAATCTTCCAAAGTTAGATTTATAGTATTTTTGAAATCTGCACAAAGCCTAAGTGAACCATCACTCTTAAAAACAGGTGTGAGAAAACTTGCCCAACAAACCTCTTGACCTGGTTTAATAATTTTTTCATCAATCCACTTTTGCAATTCTTTTTTTTTTATCAAATCAAACTTTTTATAGGGAACACGCCTTGGTAGTATGATTTTAGATGTTGCATTTTGTTTTAAGTGTAGTTTAACATGGCTGTATTTACTTTTTGTTGAGTTTCAAGTTATACTGCTTTATTAAATTTGTATAGTATCATTATGATCTTCTTCAATCACAAATTTGTTTAGTATATTCCCAAAAACTTTTAAGTTCCTTCCCAGAAATCTTGTCATGGACCACGTAAGCATTTAAAAATTGAGTTTTATCTTCAAATTTGCTTTGACTTGAACAGTGCCTAATAATTTTATCATTCTTCCATCATAACCATTAAATTTCATATCAGATCTATTTAAGCTTTTAATTCCAATCGTTCTTGCAATATCAATCGATAGTATCGTAAATCCTGTTCCCGTATCTATTTGCATTACTGTTGGCACATCATCTAAACGTGACTTTATAAGCATTATTGGCCATGTTATCATTATCATCATACATATTCCAAATTAAATAAATTATATTCCTTTTTCTCTATTTTATCATTATTGTCTTATTTTATTCTTTCTATATTCACAGTATTGTTCGAGTATCGAGGTTGGTTACTATCATTGTTTTGATATCTATTGTTATATGATTAGTTTTAATTTTGATTATTCTTGTATCTTGGTATAAATCTTGATTCGTTTTACTATCTATTATATTTGAATTTATTATCAATATTATATCTCAAATTATTTTTTAATATTGTTATAATTATATCTGTTATTAAATCTCGAAAATTTATTAAACCATATGGTCCATTGTATCCTCTATCATTATTGTAAAACCTTGAGTTGTTTTGATATCTTGGGTTGAAATTGGTTTGATATCTTGGGTTGAAATTGGTTTGATATCTTGGGTGGTAATTGTTTCCTTGATAACTATATCTCTGATAGTTGTTGTATCTCGGTGTCCATTGGGGTCTATTAACGTAATTCCCTTGTGTATTTGGTCCCCTATGGTATCAGCATATTTAACCATTAGTCGATCTGTATCCACCTTTTTACCTTTTTGCCTATCTATCTGTTTTATTGATGAAGTTTCACCATCTATTTTTATGTTTTCTACTTTAGTAATAATATCACTATTCAAACTTCACTGATGGCAATATTGCCTTTATGGGAAATTTTCTACCGAGTATTCTTATTTATAGATGATATTCTCACGTTCTCTATCTATCTGCTATAATCGATGAACTTACATTTATTGTTTAATATACATATGCGACTTACCCAGTTGCTAAACGTTTCATCTTTATTTTGAATGGCTGCATTGAATTCAGTCAAATATGATGTGTGTGACCTTTCTGGATGTAGTAACCCTAACCTTTCGAGCAAAATCGTAGGATTAATGAATTCTATTGGTGTTCATACGGCCTCTAGCTTTGTATATTCGTCATCAGGTAATCTTGTAGTTAATGCATATGCTTTTTCAAATCTGTAGGTTGCATCCCTAAATATGATCTCAAACATTTTTATAAATATTTCTACGTTGCCTGAAAACGTAGGGTATTCTGTAACATTATTTTTAATATTTACCAATGGTTTCATTTTTATTTAATTTATTATAACACCTTATAATTTTATAAATTTATAATATATCATATAAAAAATATATAATACGATTAAACTAATATCTTTCGCAACGTTTTGCGTTTATTATAAAAGTTCTGTCCGAGTCCACGCATTCAACGCTATATATGTGTCGATACGCTGTGAGCACGTCCTCTAAATCGTTATAATAAAAATGAAATCTGTCCTTGTCTTGTGTATTAAAAGAACGAAGTCACCTCGATAATTACCATAAACATATCTGGTCTGGTATTTGGCAGGATATTTCACAACTATTAGATAGCAATATGTCATAGTAAAATTTTAATGCTGCCACCATAGAGAAGATGGTAAGCCGAAGGTGGCTTAATAAAAAAATACTTCATCTAAAATTAAAAGAAACAATTTTATTTTTTTATAATTTAAAGAATCTTTTACCCTTCCCTTACATGGAGTCCTAACAATAAATTTGCAATAGAAAAGTCCTTTAGCTTCATCAGCTAAGCTCCAAAAAGCCTCATGAATAATTTTACTCTGATCTGCAATAACCTTTTATGACATTGAATTATTTTGGGTATGATAAATAAAAAACTTTTTTTTATTGCATATTTAATATTATTGAAATTTAAAATATAATTATAATTATTTTAATATAATTATATTAAAGGATTTAAACTATTTATTATGAGATAAAAGGAAATACAACTATTAATGCATAATCCTTTATTATTGAACAGGGGCGTCACTAGCCTTTATAATCTCAGGGGGATCAACTAAAAAAAATTATGGAGGGGCTAAGCCCCCTATATCCCATATATTGCGGGCCTTCGGCCCGATTTTGCCCGGCATTCGACCGGGTTTTATATTAATATGTTAACTTTTTTAATTGAAATTTGCAAACTCGAACAATTATTCTGAATTTCATCTTTTGCCATTTATTGTACATACAAATAATAAAAGTAGAACAATACAAGATATTTCTAAATATAATATTTTTAATACAAAATATATCCATTTATTACAACAATAAATATTTTCGATTGCGAATATAAAAAAAAATTTTGTTTAAAGAATTACAAGTGATAAAAAAGCTTAACCTCAATTGATAATGGTTTTTAAAAACCACACAGGGCGATATAATATTTAGCAACCTACATTGACAAAAAGTCATTAAACTATAACGTTGTCTTACCATTTTTGACATAGAATTGACTATTAAAGAAAAATTTGCAGGCCTAACCAAATCAATAATTCTTAAAGAGGATAATATAAACGACTAATCAAAATAAGACTTTATGGGTTAATGATAGATACTACCAAGTCAACGTATAGCTATTTTCTATTTACCAACCTAATTTGCTAAATACCGACAAAATTTATTAAAATGTAATATGACCCTTAATATCTAACATATATTATAACAGAATCACGTAGTCCGGCCTTTTATATATCATTCCCCCAAGGAAGGAAAAGAAAAAAACATGAACTTTGTTGGCATCCGAACCCAAAACCATCGGATTGATAAGCGACGCTCTTGCTGACTAGGCAACAGACGCTTAACAAAAATCACGATTTTTCAAATAAATATTATAAATAAATTTGGTAGTACCTATCCAAATGAAAAATAAACAAAATACAAATTTGATAGGTACTACTCGAGGCAGTATCTATCATTAATCGAATATATGGTGGTTAAACCTAGGTGACATTATGAAGATAAGTAATAGAGAAAATTATCATGAGATATTATATTTCTAAGAGATTATCTTCAATTTTTAAAGATATATAAACGACTAGACAGTTGACCATTATTGCTCATCTAAATTATGCAATAAAATGCTCTCAGCAGCAGGAGTAAAATTTTAAATTACATGCCCACACAAAAATAATAGATGCTGGTTAATTTGCAGTCATAGATATGACACTCGCTATGTAAACTCTTATCCGCATTTATTATGTTAAATTAATTGATAAAACAAAAACACTAAAAATCTTTAGAAGAAATAATTATGCAAAAGCGTAGCTGGGGGGGGGGGGGCATAAAAATTTTAAGAATTCCCTCAAAATTTTGAATTTTTTTTATACCAAATGTAATTTTGAAATGTTAGCTAAGTAAAAGATGTAATTCTGAAAATAATTTAAAAATAATTTGAGCCCCCTTAGATTATAGGTTAGCGAGCCCTAGTTTAACACTTATTTAGCTATACGGAGTTGTTAATATGATTTGAAACAATTAATACAGGATCTTTTATTTACTTGGATTCCCAATATTCTAGCAAAATTTTTGATTTATCTAAGCGATTTATTCGAACATTTTTTATATTTGATAGAATATCAACCTTTTTTAAAGTTTTTCTATGTTTTTCTTTTTTATCCTTGGACCTTAGAAACATTTCCAATTCATCATATTCTTGTCCTTCTTAAGAAGATTAATCCTGATTACTTATTATATTTAAATTTTAATTTTAAAAATTTTTAATATTCCAATGTCGTCAATAAATTATAGCTAATAAGGTAAAACAAGGTAATTTATTCATTAGCATTTTTTCACTTTTGTTGAGAGCTGAAATAAAGGGGAGATGTTAGACTTATGCTATATGGACTATTAACAAAAAATAAAAGCTATATTTTTTCTTATTTATACGCATTTTCCGAGTCTATAAAAAGTTACAAAGATATATTAATGAAGTTAATTTCCCACCCAATATTTTTGATTTTAAGATTTGATGTAGGTTTAAAAAAATGTATTCCTAGGCTGTGCAATTCACGATCATTTCGTTTTTTATAATGTGTACCTTAATTTTAATATAATATTTTTTTAGATATGAAAGAAGGAGATATATTTTTATCCTATAATATAGAGCAATATGAAAAATTTAATTATTCAAAAATCTCCTAAATGAAAATATCCCAATTTTTTCATAAAAAGATGTTTATAATGGTCAAAAAAATGTACGTACAAATAATATAGTGAAAGAAATTCTATTACTTCAGAAATTAAATAAAAGTGGTAGACCATTAGGATTTACAGTATTGGATTCACAAAAAATACATTGACTTTATTTATTTTTAATAGTAAATTATATAGAAAAGGCATACAATTCCAAAGAAAATCATATAAATAAAAAGTTACAATTTCATAGACACAGTGATTTAGTTACAACATATAATGTTGGCTATCAAGAACAAGACCTTAATTCCCAAAACTTTGTTGACCCAAAAATAGTTCTTACCAAAGGTAAATTGTTGATATAGACAAATTTATAAATTTTTTTGATTAAATGATAAAAATCTTCTTTATGCCTTTTGAAGGATCTTCAAGTGAACCTAGTAGATTTTGTACACTCAGACTCAAAATTAAAAAATTGTAAGATTTTGTAATTATTTACAGTTAATTCTAATTCTTAAAAATCGTGATTAATTTAATTTTTTAAAATATTTAAAGCCATAGGTGACCACTCGTTAAAATCATTCAAGATTAAACATTTTTATAATCCAACTACCAATATTTGGAGGAAATATCATGCTTCTCGCTTAAATTTAGTGTCAACATAAAAGAAAATCCCCCAAAATATAGTTAGGGTGCTAACTGCTCCATCACAGTTGGAAACATTTGTGCCAGATGGGAATTGTTTTTACCGGTAATTTAAAAATGATAAAAAATTTTGTCTGATTATATGTATTCATATTTTATTTTATAAATTCTAGTTGTATTTTTTTTTGTTAATATTCTCATTTTGAGCCGATTTTTTAAAACAGCTAACATTTTAGCCAGAAAAGTATTGCCTAAGTCTTGAAATTTCGCTAATAGATGTTCAAACCTTTGTACCATCCATGGGGAAAATCTTCAGGCTTATGTAATACATTTCTGGATAAAATATTGAGATAGCCATTTTTGAAAATCGGCTCAAAAAGAGTCGTTTAACAACCCTATATAGGATATGGTTTTGTTTCTTTCGTTACCATAAATTTTAATGATTATATCCTATATTAATTAAGAACATTATCTTTCCTTTTAAATTTAAATATGTTACTATTTCTAAGACCCCATCATGTTTTTTTAAAAAAATAGATCACATATGGTCTTGCTGATGTTGAAAAAAATGATAAAAAAATATTTTATACTCAAGGTCAAAATATGTGTGAAGATGATGTGCAACGATATATAATAGAAAAGGTGAATAAGAACTGAATGGACAACGGATATTGAAATGCGAAATCTTGCCATATTTCTCAATACCTCAATAATGGAGTAAGCTAGGTATGGAGCTTCATTTTTCTGGCAAATATATCTGACATTAAATATAATGATGGAAATATAAAAAAATTTGGTAGTGTTTATATTAACAATTCTAGATCCCATTTTGTTAATGTTATTGATTTTGAAAATTAATTACAAATCTTAATATTTTATATTTTTTACTAAAACCATTTTAGTTAATTGTATTTGTCTAGTTTTTATGCATATTTTTTTTTATTTATCCTATTTTTGAGGATTATATATTATAAGCATATTTTAATCAATAAATATATAGACTAAATATAAAGATATCTTTTAATCATGCCCATTTTTTATATACATATCATTACAACAGCATATAATTACACCAATTATTAAGTTTAGATTAATTTCTAATGGTTATACAAATTTTCCCACATTTTAAAAATAAATTAGGAGATTTTTTTAAAATCTGAATTGATCTTTTTTAAAACATCAACTCGAAAATGAGTATATTAAAAATTTAGTATATAACATGAATATCATTTTTTTTAAATAAAAAAATTGCTACCAAATAAGATTTAATAAAATGTTAAAATTCGTAATGATTATTTTAAAGGCAAAAATTTTGCCAAAATACAGAAATTTAACGGTAAAAAAATGGGACAAGTATAAGTCAGTATTTTTATTAAGAAATGTAGCCAAATCTTTTCTAATTTAGACAAAGAATGGACCACCTAACTAGAAACCCTGAAAAACCGTAAGTAAATCTTACGAAGTTTGTTAGAAATTGATATAAATATTTTCCTAATGGTTCATAAGTTTTTAAAATTATATTAATTTTGGTAAATTAATTAAGAACATTATGAGCCCAAAGTATGTGAGCTTTGGACTGGCTTCATTATGACTAATTTATTTTTTAAAACTTTTATTTAAAAAAATAATATCAAAAGATAATTTATAAATTTTAACATAATAACAATAAATTCAATAAAAAAATTTAAAATGAGCAATTGTTTATAAGAAGCTTGCTAAGGAATGTTGTGTGTTTCAATTTTATAGAATAAGTTATCACAAGGTAAAAGCTTTATCCAAGTAACCTTTAAATAAAACATACATAATTAAAAATATAATTCTTTATACTTACTCTTTTTTCAATGATTCAAAAATTCCTAATTTTTGCCTCTTATTTTTATTTTAAATATCAAAAATTATCTTTAAGAAATTAACAACTAATAGTATTTGGAGTGACCAAAATTTTAAATTTAAAAAATTATTATAACATATTAATGAAAAGCTGGCAATAGATATCATCATGCCTTAGAATAATCTGATTTAAATAATGTAGATATAAAAAATAATAACTTAATATACAATATATGATTAAGGGCATCTGGTTAGCAAAACATTAATATTCATGATATTTTATTAAATCTGTTAAATATATTATTACTATACCCTGTAGTTTTTAATTTATCTATATTATTTTCAAATTAATTTAATCTATACAATCCGAAAGTATAAAGATATTATATAAATGAAGGTCTTGCAATAAGATTTTAAATATGAAATTGATAATTTATCTACCAAAAATTTTTCGGTATATTAGTTTATTCCAGTTTGTCTACATATTTATTTTGTTAAAATATAATTCAATAAATATTACCAATATAACACTATATGTACCAGGATTAGTTAAATGTTGCTTTTATACAGGTAAATTATAATGGAAAACAAATGTTCAAATATCGAGCGTGAAATTATTCAACTTCTTTAATATATTTTTGTAACTTTTTATCGACTCGGAAAATGCGTATAAATTAGAAAAAATATAGCTTTTATTTCTTGCTAATAAGCCATTTGGGATAAGTCTATTATCCCCTAAGATAAAGTCTTGTGTTAGGAGTAAATTAATTTTTTCAAGCCTTATTTTACATTTGGTTTAATTACCTTGAAAAAATGCTCTCTTGGAACATTAAGCAAGATTCCTTACCGCTCTAATGAGGCCACCTTTTCTACAGTTTTCATTCTTTATCAGAAAATTATTTAAGGTCTACTGTTGTATCTGTTGATGTAATTGACAGATTATACGTTTTTCAATATATTTACGAGAAGATATTATATAACTATTAATTGTATTTTTTTTTAAATCAGATGATTGTTATTTTTAAACAGTAATAAAATTTAGATAATCATATAAAATATTGGTGCCAATAAGTTTCGGAACTATTATTTTGATGGTGCCGTTTCTTCTAGGAAAAGAAACCTGGTTGCGGCATAACGATAAATAAAGACTAACACGATTAAGATAAATTTAAAAGGTATGATATTTGGAAAACAAAAGTAAAAATCATATTTGTATGCAATGTAGAAAATTATAAATAAGAAAGTACAGACGGTATTTTCTAGACTGAGGGCACATCCACAATTCCTATATTAATCTATGCATGTTAGAGAGGCCAAAGAAACTGGGGAAGAAAAAAATAAATAAAAAATAAAATAAAAGAAATAGATGACTCTAAATAAATAAATGACTCATAATCAAAAGAGGATTCCTACCCCAGAAACATTTCGAACTCAAAAACTATGGAAAAATACAAAACATACCCAAAAACTAAGTTAAAAAGAGCCAAAGATTAATTCTAGCCCACATAAGAAACGCAAATCACAAACTATTTCTCAAATGCCATTAATATATCTTAACTCATATAATGGGAAAAGTATAGAAGTACAACAACACCTTGTATATGTAATGTATGTAATTAAAAATATGGGATGGGCTGATTTAAATTATTACATTAAGTCAATAAGATAAATAAAAGCTAATGTCAGTGAAGCAAGTAATTCACAGAAAAGGTGAAAGACAAAGTCAGGAGGTAAATTGAGAAATGAAGAGATTAAATAACCTGAAATCCACAAATAAAAAAAAAAAATTTAAAAAAAATATATAAAAAAATTATGAGAGGTTTAGGTAGTTCGATTTAATTTTTAGAATTTCTTTATAGATTTTTTGTTTTTATTTAGCCTTAGGAACTGTTTCAAATTTAAGTTTAGATCCATTATGTCCTTCAAGGCTCTGTAGAACCATAATGTCTTATATTTGCAATATGTTTTCCCATTAAAGGAGTATAACCAATTAATGGCATCAATAACGAGGCTATTGTTACTATGGTTCCTTAAAAAATGGGCAAAGAAAGTAAGACCCTTCTTTTTTAAAGACACGTGAACTTGGGTATGGTTAGACATTTTCCAAAGGTTTTCATTTGAGATAATATTAGGGTAGAAAATTCCATTTATTATTCTTAGGCATTTATTTACAAACGTTTGTAATTTCCTAGTTTTGGTCTTGGTAATCTCCCATGTATCACCGCCATAAAAAAGAATCGGAATGATGGTTGAGTTGAAAATACTGAGTCTTGTGAAAATGGATATCTCTCTAGCTTTCCACAGTTTAAAAAATTTATAAAAAGCCACCCTTGCATTTATACGAATTTTTAGTTCCTCTTTGCAACTACTTTATTGTCAATGGTTACACTTAGATATTTAAATAATTTCACCACCTTAATCAACTTTCCCCCAACCACCAAATTATTCAGAAGAGGCGTTTGAGACGAGGGCATTATCACTGTTTTATCAAAGTTTATATCCAAGCCAACCTTAAGACTAAAGGAGTTCAATATAGAGATCAAATTTTGGGTTTCTTCCAAACTTTTTGTTATCAATACTATGTCATCAGCATAACATATCACCCTATTTTCCAAGAAGCACGACTGACTGGACCTTAATTCTAAGAGATTCGCAGTAGCCAGCGTATCTACTTTGATTTTATTCATGAGTATATTAAACAATAGTGGGGAAAAAACACACCCTTGTTTTACCCCTTTCTTTGTCCTAAAAGATGGAGAAACTTTATTATTAACATTTAAACCCAGTGTTTTGATAATAAGTTTTATTTTGTAAGATGTAAGACTCGTTGATGGCGTATTTCTAAGCCCTCAAACTTACTCTTAGCTACAATATATTTAACTTCATATAACACTTTAATCAAACTCAACTTACTCTTAAATAGACATAGCCTAATTTCTTACACTTTTGGTTTAAATGATACTTGACTTTTTAAATTGTATTTTTATTAATTTTATATTACACTCTAGAAAAATAATTAGGAATTTTAAACATTTTTAAAAGAAAAGAATTTATTTTTGCATCAAAAATAATAGAATGAATTAAAAATATCATCTAGAAGATAAAAAAACTATATGAAAAATTAATAATAATGATTGTCATTTACTTTTAATAACAATATTTTTTCCTTTTTAATCAACAATATCTAATATCGTTAATTGACATTATATATATATATATAAATGCATATAATTATTTATAAAATAAGCGAGTAAGCGAGGCGATGACATGCCACTCATCCCCCTAATTTTTTTTTTATATAATATCGATTAACTATTTAAGCAATAGTGTCGTATATTATATATAAGATATTACAAAATATTTTAAATAATTAAACCGTGATGGGTTTTCCTGATCACATTTATGTTCATGGTGAGAAGTATTGATATTATGAGAATAATGGCTATCGTCATTCGGCGTCAGTGGAATATTTGTGGAGGTATCATCAATAAAGTCAGATGAAAAGGTCAACGATCATATTATATTGTTACCATACTGTCGGGCTAAACGGTTATGCTCTCCATTGATCGTTGGACTGATCACTAGCTTGAAAAGACGCATCATATATACATCAGCCAGAATACATTTTTTTTATAAAACTATTGACGATTTATTTCCAGAATTACGGAAATTTCATGTTGGCATTCTTTGGGATCAAAGGTGATTAGGACGGTATGGTAGTATTATATAGAACGACTTTTATTTTACAATTTAATAAAAATAATTATTTATTTTATGGATTTTTAATGCTGATAATCATTGTGTAAAAAAACTGCCAATTATTTAATTAATAATTAACAATTAATAAATCTCACGAGTAAAAATTTTGTAAAAAAAAATTTTAATCCAATATAAAAAATATAAAATTGTCATAATTTCTCTGATGGAGAAAAATAAATAAACATAACCTATGCAAAAGAAAAAGAAAAAATTCACGGACATGTGCATCACCATGTTCAACTATTCTTCCTTCCTATAATTAATTACATAATTAAACATTTAAAACGCACTTCCGTTTTCTTTTTTCTTTTGCGATAAAATTCACAATTATCAAAAAAAAAGTGTGGACCAAAAACATATACAAAGGCAGGGAGAGGAAGAAATCTTTTTTCCGATGGCATTCATTGAACTAACATCCTTATTAATTAATTATCGACATTACCAATAAAAAAAAAATCCTTTTCTTTTTAAACAAATGTTTTTAACTGATCATTCCCGAATCAAAGAACTCATCAATATATCATAAAAATATCCCTTTCTAATAAATGAACTTACCAAAGTATCACATCGATATTTATTTTTTTTCACAAATGTTATGTACAACCATAATACAAAAAGTCATTTTCCAATCAATGAATTCGTCAATATATCACAAAAACATTCTACTTTATTAATATAATTTAATTTCGACCCCATATTTTGTACTATACTTTCCTTTTCCGATTTTTTATTCTCATTATCGAATAAACGCGTCCATACCTTTTGTCCACCGGAAACTTTGTACTTGCTTTTTCACCCAGTAATACCATATCATTGCCCTTGGGATTTTAAAAATCTAAGGGCCCTCTTGTCCATTAGAGCTGGGATAATAAGGTGGAGCAAGAATGTGGGTCTGTGACTCTGCACAAAACTGTTTATACTCATCACTTATGAAGGCTAGACCTCAATCAGACACTAATTCAGGAAAACCGAATCGGGCATACAATTCCCGTAATTTCCTAATAATAATTTTTGTGGTATAACCATGTACCTCATATTCTATCCACTTTGAATATGAATCCACCATCAAATGTACGTTTTTTTTATCTAGATCGAAGAAATCGATGTGGAGACGTTCCCATGGTTTCTTTGATTTGGGCCACATTTGACCTACTTCTTTACGGGGCATAGAACACATTTCCTTGTAACTTTTTCAATATTATTACTCATACCAGGCCACCACACATATTCACAAGCCCAAGATTTTATTTTATCCAGACCCTGATGTCCGGCATATAATAGATCAATAATTTTACTACGTAAATTAAAAGGAATTACAGCTTTATTTCCTCGCATTAGACAATCATCCACCACGGACAATTCTTTTTCTATTTTCTTATAAATTTTACAATTATTTTTCCATAGTTTTTTTCCCGTTAAGAATAATTTTACTCAATTCTTTATCCTTTAAAGTATTGAATTTAAGATCTTCCCAATTTGTTGGACCACCTTTTAACATATGTGAAAGAGAACTAACCAATGCTTTCTCTTTCTCTTTATCCATTACATTTTATTTATTAAAGTTGAGATCTTCTTCACTTGATCTTAACCTGGATAAAATATGAAGCAAATAATTTTCTTTGCCTCGACGATATCTAATTTCCACATTATTCCTACTAATAACAAAAAACGTTGTAATCGGGGAGATAACATTAATTCCCGATTATCCTTTTTGAATAAATGAATTAATGATTTATGATCGGTATAAATTACAAATTTTTTTCTATTAAATATTCACGACATTTGGTTAAAACAAAAATAACTGCCAACGCTTTCTGTTCAATAATGGAATATCGAGTTTCTACTCTCGGAAAACTCTCAAAAAAATAAAATTGGCCTTTCCAAACCATCAATTAAAGGCATTAGTGCATCTCCAAAACCCTTGTTAGATGCATCAACCGATATTATTTCTAAATCATTGTTAAAACACACCAAAATATGTTGTTCTTTCCCAATTTCCCGTTTCAACGTTTCAAATGCAATTTGCTGTTCCCCTGCACATTTAAAAAGGACTACCTTTTGTAATTATTTATATAGAGGTACGGCAATCCTTATTCAAAAATCTATGATATAATTAGCCATAACCAAAAATGATCCACCGCTTTATTGATTGATGGCTTCATATTAGGCTACGCCCGTAATTAACACATCATCCATATAATAAAAAACTCCTTCTAGACCTTGGAAAACTGATGCCATAGTACGCTGAAAAATCGGCGCTGACAAACTTAATCCAAACGGTAACTTACAAAAGGCAAATAATCCTTTAGGCGTCGTTATTGTAAAGAATTTATGAATTTCTTCCCTTAATTATAATTGTAAATACGCAGAAGAAAAATTAACTTTGGAAAAATATTTGGCACCTTGGCCAAATTTTCTTCAATCCTAGGCAATGGATATTTTACTTCCACAACTCCTGGATTTAAAGTAACACGAAAATCAGCACATAGACTCAATTATCCATTAAATTTTTTAACCAGAACCAACGGTGTGGCCCGTTCACTATATTCCACCGGAATAATAATGCCATCTTTGACCCAATGGTCCAACTCTTCCGATTTCCCTTTTCCATTCAAAGGGAACACGTCGACATGCTAAAAAAATAAGCGAAGAACCTTCTTTAAGTTTAACATATACTTGATAGTCATTTAGACGTGCCTTTTCTTGAAAAATTATACCATATTTTCTAACTAAAATAGGTAATCGCATAACTAACTTTATTAAATTCATTATTTTCAAAATTTATCATTTTATCACATCAATTTCACTATTTACTTTAATGTTACTCGACTCTATCACTAATCATTTGGAATACTCACGAATATTATTAACGACGGGTGTCTTTCCTTCGTTCAATACATTAGACATTTCTTTTTCCTGAATTTCACGGATGCTATCCGTCATTTTCTTTCGTTCAGCTTTATTTAAAGTCACATCCCTATTTATTGTAAAAATATTCCAATAATTATTAGGAGGACCAAGTTTAGTAATCCAATCCCATCCCATAATCGTTTCCACATTTTTTTAACCACCCACACATATCATTGAGAACCATTCCCAATTTCGTTTTACCCAAACCCGGAATTTCAGATCCATCAAATTATCTGGCACACATAGACTCTTTTTCGAGTGTACCCTCAGGCCAATATTTATAATAATTTTCCCTAGACATAATCGAAATGTAGCCACTTATTAAATAACATATCAAAGTATATCTGATGTGTTAAACATGGATCTATATATATAATTATTTTATTTATACTGGTTGTTATATAGCGCAAATTGTTATATGTCGCATTCATTTTATCTGTTAACTTAATGATATAATTTTCTTTATACTAAATTGATATTAACCTTACTCAATAGTTTTATATAAATTATTTAATAGATTTTTATATGTAAATTGATTTTATATACTATATAAAGAACAGAAATATATTGTATTTTGAGTTATAAATTTTTTAAATAAATTTAATAAATAAAAATTTTAAAATTACTTTATTAAATCTTGTCTAACTCTCTGCCAACCTTAATTTCAGACCCATCAAATTATCTGGCACACATAGACTCTTTTTCGAGTGTACCCTCAGGCCAATATTTATAATAATTTTCCCTAGATATTATCGAAATGCTAGCCCCTTATCAAATAACATATCAAAGTATATCTGATGAATCCTCAATTTAACTTGAGGACACGGATATTGTTCATTTAATCTTTCAGTCATCAAAATCTCATAGGTTTTAATCGGCTGATTAACATTCATTCTATCTGAAATATCAATTTCATTAGAATTTGAATTTGTGCATAAATTAAACTCGGAATTTAGAGGCTTTTTAATAACATTGATATGTTTTTTTTGGGAGGGCCTTCTTTGATCATAAGATTTTGATCGTAAAATGGTCCGGTCAAAATGGGCGATTTTTTCATTCATATGAATTTATATGCACGTAATGTTCTATTATGCTCGTAATTATTCTATTATGCATTTATTTAATATATTAGATTATTCCAAGCAATTTTTTATCAAATCCAAGCAAGCAATTTTTAATATCATCTACATTTTTTATCCAGGTAATTTTCTATTCATAAATATATCAGATACTTCTAATCAATTTCTTAACAATATTTAAGATAATTATTTCAATCAAGCAATTCTTATACAAGATGATATGCAATTTTTATACCAGATGATATGCAATTCTTATATCAGATGCAAGCAATTCATGAATATATCAGACATTGTTTTTAATTATATTATGATATTTTATATTATGAGTATTTTATGTAATGCATTATATATTTTAAAGCTATACCTATTAATAAAATTTAGCAAATTTGATATACAATTTTTTAATATAACTAACTTTATTAATATGATTTCTTAAGATTAATTTTAATGATTAAGAATATTTCACTTATGCATTTTCTCAATA
The DNA here is from genome assembly GCF_954871325.1 of Gordionus sp. m RMFG-2023. Lineage (NCBI taxonomy): Eukaryota > Metazoa > Nematomorpha > Gordioida > Chordodea > Parachordodidae > Gordionus > Gordionus sp. m RMFG-2023. Next base: position 37,011,440 of record NC_088775.1, on the reverse strand, counting down.
TAACTTATGCTATTTCTAATATAAAAGAATTCACTAGTGCAATTTCTTAATATAACTTATTAAAATTAATTGATAATTGAGTGAAAGGATTTTATTTATTATAAATTTGTATTGTCTCTGTTATAATTATAAATTAATTTGATTAGGAGACTCTATCAGCAAATATAAATTTGTCTATAATTTTTCAATTATATTGATTAATAAGATTATTGATATTCTTTTTATAATGTTTATACCAAGTATCGGTAGTGAAGAAAATGAAAATCGGTTAGTTCACTTTATTTTTTAACGTAATAAATATAATAATTTTTTTCTTACTTGTAATAATTTTTTCTTTCTTCTTTTCTTTTGAACAAAAATATAATTTTTTCCTCTTTTGAACGAAACCAAAAAATTTAATTTCTAAAAAATGGAAGACGATAAAAAAATCTAAAAAAATAACAACTGTTTTTATTTCCTTTTTTTTAAGTGTTGTTAAAAAGTCGAGTTAATCCGACTCTGACTCAGAGTCTCGAGTCGTTAGTCGAATATATAGACTAACTTCAAGTCGTGAACTCGAGTTATGAACTCAAGTCGACTCAAGTCGTAAACTTAAGTCGTAAATTCAAGTTCATAAAATATTCGTCCTCTAGTCGACTAGAGGACGAATATTTTATGAACTTGAGTCGAGAGGACGAATATTATTTATTATTATTAATTAAGATAGACTCAAGTTGGAAATCTAAAGTTAAAAATAAAAAAATGTTTTATAAATAATAACTAATTTAAAATCTTCGTCCTTTAGTATACTCAAGTTCATAGAACTATTCGTACACTAGTCGACGCCTCAAGTTCATAAAACTATTCATTTTCTAGTCGATGACTCAAGTTCATAGAAATTATCGTCCTCTAGATGACTCAAGGTGATAGAACTTATCGTCCTCTAGTCGATGACTCAAGTTCATAGAACTTATAGTCCTCTAGTCGATGACTCAAGTTCATAGAACTTATCGTCCTCTAGTCGACGCCTCAAGTTCATAAAACTATTCATCCTCTAGTCGATGACTCAAGTTCATAGAAATTATCGTCCTCTAGTCGATGACTCAAGTTCATAGAACTTATCGTCCTCTAGTCGATGACTCAAGTTCATAGAACTTATAGTCCTCTAGTCGATGACTCAAGTTCATAGAACTTATCGTCCTCTAGTCGATGACTCAAGTTCATAGAACTTATCGTCCTCTAGTCGATGACTCAAGTTCATAGAACTATTCGTCCTCTAGTCGACGACTCAAGTTTATAGAACTATTCGTCCTCTAGTAGACTAAGTTCATAAAACTATTCGTCCTCTAGTCGACTAAGTTGATAAAACTATTCGTCCTCTAGTCGACTAAGTTCATAAAACTATTCGTCCTCTAGTCGACTAAGTTTATAAAACTATTCGTCCTCTAGTCGACTCAAGTTGATAGACTTGAGTTCACAAGTTAGTTTTGGGTCGATTTTTTCGACCCAAAACTTGACTCCAGTTTTCGGCTAAGTCGACTAGTCGATTAACAACATACATATACCTACTATAAAATAAATATAATAATTTTTTATTATATTAAAAGAATGAATTCGCAAAAAAATCAAACAAAATATTAATCACAAATAAAAATTAAAAGAATGAATGCGCAAAAAAAATTATCAAAAATATTAATCACAAATATAATGCTTATCACACAAAATGACTCCACGCTATACTTAAAACACAATACACATAACACTTTTCTTTGGTTATGTATTTATTGTTGGTTTTCTTTAAGGTCATCCCCAAGTCTAGTTGAACCTTTTTTAATTTTGTATTTCTATGATCATTTTGTATCAATTTTATAAAAGCATATATATTTTGATGCGAAGATTTAACTGATTTATTTAGAGCATAGTGCCAGCCCTCTAGGTGATTATTTATCTTTGGTCCAGATGTACCACATGTACATTGAGAATCTTTACCTAAATTAATGTAAGTAATCTTGATAAGTTTAGTATTAAATATACCTTCAGCTGTTAGATGATTATGTGTCACTTCAAATACACTACCTACTAACATACCTCTGCCTTTAAAATCTCTCCTTCTGCAGCGGTAATATACTGTAGTCTCAGCTATTCATGTATGGTATATTTAAATAGGTTATAGCAGAGTGTTAATATATAAATTTTGCATATTTTTTACTTTGTAATTAATGAACTTTTTGTAAAAATCCTTTCTTTTAAATTTATTTAATGACCTTTTATATTTTCCTAATTTTCGTAAATGTTAATTTAATTTAAGAACGAATTTGTTAAAAATTAACCTTAAATTGTATATATGAAAATAGTATTTAATATATATAATTGTAAAATTTTCAATATATTCAGTAGTAGTAATAAAAATAAAAGTTAAATTAAATAAAAGATTTCAAAAATATTTTTTGGTTTTTCTTTACCTGCCTTCCGTGAAATTAACACAGTGTATATCCTTACGTTTATTAGATTTGATTGGGTTGTCTAAAAATAAAAATATATATTTTTTAAATCAAATTAAATTAAATATAATATATCAATACTTT